>NC_133538.1:225014906-225017406 GCF_048544455.1 Silene latifolia | reverse complement strand
GGTGATCGAGGTTTTGGCTCGATTGCATCTTTCGGCTCGTTCCCCCGTCACTCCCGACTTTGGCCGAGGTGATCGAGGTTTTGGCTCGATTGCATCTTTCGGCTCGTTCCCCGTCACTCCGGCTTTGGCCGAGGTGATCGAGGTTTTGGCTCGATTGCATCTTTCGGCTCGTTCCCCGTCACTCCGGCCGGCCGAGGTGATCGAGGTTTTGGCTCGATTGCATTTACCGGCTCGTTCCCCCGTCACTCCCGGCTTTGGCCGAGGTGATCGAGGTTTTGGCTCGATTGCATCTTTCGGCTCGTTCCCCCGTCACTCCCGGCTTTGGCCGAGGTGATCAAGGTTTTGGCTCGATTGCATCTTTCGGCTCGTTCCCCCGTCACTCCCGGCTTCGGCCGAGGTGATCGAGGTTTTGGCTCGATTGCATCTTTCGGCTCGTTCCCCCGTGGCGGGTCGGGCTTCTTCTCCGACTCTGGTGAGTCGGACTTCTTTCACTCCTCTGGGCATGCCTCGTCGGTGCTGCGGCGACGACGTCCTCCCGCGAGTGCGGGAAGGACTAAGGTCTACCACTAGCACTCTGGGCTCCCCCGGCGTCTTGACAGGGTCAGCTTCTCCTAGTGCTCCGTTCAAGTTTCTCGGAGTCACATTTTGGACCCTGGTCTCCTGGACGGGTTCCGCCGCTCTTGTCGGTGTGACAGTGTGCCGCGTACTACCAATTAAGTCCAAGAGTAGCTTCGATTTCTTTGCATCAACCACATGTCCCATGATGGTGACCTGGTTGGCGAGCGCGGCGTATCTGGTATTATTGGCATCCCGTACTCGGTTGAATTACCCGGCCGGTGGAGGGCTGCGCAACTCCAGAATTATGGACGGTATCATCTGGGCAGAATTCGGTTTCGTCAGTCACGAATACCTCTTGTTCTTTCGACATCTTCTTAGCTTTTTGGGTGGGTTTTTGTTTTGTTTGGGAATGAATGTGACTAGCTTCTAGTATCTATTCCCACAGACGGCGCCAATTGTTCCGGGTGTAATTCCAGAGCAGTTATTTGTCACCACCCGTGCTTGTAGAATGACGTCCTTAGTCGAATTCTCCTTGCGGTCTCCTGAAACGATGAACAAATTGAGGGCTCGGCTTTGGGCCGAGCGAACTCACTCCGACGCTCAAGTCAGTAACTTAGAGAGGTATGTTGTTGTTACTTAGCAAAATGCGTATTGTAGAGAGATAAGGAAGATATTACCAGATGAATAGTGATTCTGAGGTTAAAATGTGGATCCTTTACTCAATGAGAGTAGAGGAGTATTTATAGACTTTCACCTTTTGTCACGTAGTGGCCAAGTGGCCAAGTGGCTAGCAGGTGGAAAGACTGATCTACCCTCGGCCGAGGGACCCATGGCAGGCCGACGGGCCCTGTTGGCTCACCGCCGAGGGGTCTTGGATATGAGTTCGCTGATGTGTGCCCCGGCTGGCTGGTTGCCCCGGCCGGGGACCCAAGAGGCAGGCCGACAGGCTGCCTTGGTTAGGCTGTCTAAGCCGTTGACTTGCTGTGGATATCCTTGACCTTGCTCAATATGTTGACTGGTCAGTGGGTGCAGAATATGCCCCATCAATTTGCCCCCAGCGTAGTCTATGCCGTGGTATGGGCTCCGATGTATGCTGAGCGTATATTCTGCGTAAGTGAAAATTTTCTGCCCCGGCTTCTTCTACCTCGGCGTGGCTCCGCTTAGGCCGTACCCTATCCCCCCTCCACATGGATGTGTAATGGACATCCGATGTGGAAAAGAGAGAGACGCTGGCCGAGACCAGGGTTGAGAGTGGACCGTTTGGCAAGTAGATACCAAGGAGCGTGTTGAAGAAGATACGTCGATTGGCATTCTGTCAAGGAGCGTGTCCCAACCGCCGCTGTAAACATGTTAGCGTATCGGTCGTTGTGGCCCGGCTGCTTCCGGCCTTGGCCGAGGAATCGGGGTTCTGGCGCAAAGATTCGTATCTATAGACCATTATTGATTGCGTCCTCGTTCACGCTCGGTCTTAATTTGCCGAGGTGTCAGATTTGTGTCTCAACGGTACTTATACATTCTTAAGCTCGGTCTTAATTAGCCGAGGGCAAGTCGTGGTTTCCTCGTCACTCTCGGTCTTAGTTAGCCGAGGTGATCGAGTTTACGTTCTGACTGCCGTTGTAAATATCTAGGCATATCGGCTCGTTCCCCCGTCACCCTCGGTTTTAATTAGCCGAGGTGATCGAGGTTTTGGCTTGATTGCATTTACTGGCTCGTTCCCCGTCACTCCGGCTTTGGCCGAGGTGATCGAGGTTTTGGCTCGGTGCATCTTTCGGCTCGTTCCCCCGTCACTCCGGCTTTGGCGAGGTGATCGAGGTTTTGCTCGATTGCATCTTTCGGCTCGTTCCCCGTCACTCCCGGCTTTGGCGAGGTGATCGAGGTTTTGGCTCGATTGCATCTTTCGGCTCGTTCCCCGTCACTCCGGCTTTGGCCGAGGTGATCGAGG
>NC_133538.1:225007406-225009906 GCF_048544455.1 Silene latifolia | reverse complement strand
ACCTTGACACTACTTGTGACAACAATGTTCTGGAAACCTGCATGCTAGGTGGTACCTCAGTTGGGACTGATGGGCAGGAGAGTGTCTTGATCATGGTTCATGCTGGCTCAGAAGATGTAGGCCATCAGGATCCTGTTCAGGATGCTTCTCCCCCCTCTCAGACTACTGAAATGCATCAAGAATGCAGCAGGGAAATATAGTCTTAGACAACTCAAATAGCCTTGAAGAGAGTTTTCTCCTGTGATTCTAGAGACCAGCTTGTTATTCCACAAAATTTATGTCCTTCATCTAAACTTCAGAGCACTATAGTCCAAACTGCTTTGAAGAAGAATCATTCTGAGTTAGGGGATACTACAGCTAACACTATCCTGGGACCCTGTGTGCTAGGTGGTACCTCAGTCAGCTCTGATGTACAGGAGGATGTCTTAGTAGTGAATAATCCTGCTCAGGTTACACTCCCTTTACTTCAGGTTACTGAAATGCATCAAGAATGCAACAAGGTCAAACAGTTAGAGGATGCTCAAATAGCCTTGAAGAGAGCTTCCTCCTGTGATTCCAGGGATAAAAGGGATACTGAACACAACAATATCTCTGAAACTGCTCACATTCTTGCTATCAAAGCTGAATTAAATAGGGAGCATGTAATGTTAGGGGATCCAAAACCTCCTGATAAAGCTCAATAAAAATATCTTCTTGGAACATCAGAGGTGGGAATGATCCCATCATGCAACAGGAAGTCCTTGAATTCCTAAGACTTCATCAGGTGGACATTATGGGTGTTCTGGAAACCAGAATTAAAGAAAAGAAAGCTAAAAAGATTATTCAGAACAAATTTAAAGCTTTTAAGGTGATTTGCAATTACAATGCTCATGTTAATGGTCGAATTTGGCTTGTCTGGAAACCTGCAACTGTGGATATTCATCCCTTGATCATTCACTCCCAGTTCATTCATTGTGAGGTATTTCATCATGCTACCTACACTAAATTTCATCTCACCATGATTTATGCTAGCAATAATGCTAGAGCTCGTGATGATCTCTGGCACAATCTTCGTACTATCAGTACTCAGGTTCATAAGTGGGTCCTTCTTGGTGATTTTAATGTTGTTAGGGATGTTAGAGAGAGAATTAGCAATACCCCCCCTAATCTTGCTGATATTTTGGATTGGAATTCTTGTCTGTTGCATTGTGGGGTGGCTGATATTACTAGCTCTGGTTGTGAGATGACTTGGACTAACAAGCAAGACATTGATACTTTTGTCTGGTCAAAATTAGATAGAGCCCTTACTAATGCTGACTGGCAACTTCAATATCCTGCTACCTCTGCTGTCTTCCTTCCTGCTGGAGTGTCTGATCATTCCCCTATTCTTGTTACTGTCTTTGAGGATAAGCATTCTGGGTCTAGATTTAGTTTTCTTCATTGCTGGATCAACCACTCTGATTATCATGATCTGGTCAATGAGGCCTGGAGGGAACCTGTTCAGGGCTCACTCATTTTTACTCTTTTTGGCAAATTGAAACATGTTAAAAAGAGATTGAAGACTTTGCATAAGGAGAACTTTACTAAAATTTCTCAAAGAGTCCATACTGTTAGAGATCAACTATCTGATTGCCAGAAAGCCATTCAGGAGGACTTCTCTTCAACTGACCTCTATGCTAGGGAAAGAGCACTCATGGCTACCTATCTTGCTCTCAAGAATGCTGAAAGCACTATTTTGAAGCAAAAAGCTAAGCTTGATCATATTTCCTATAATGACTCCTCTTCTAAATGCACTCATGGCTCACCCCAAGATGCTTAGTGAAAGTTGACATAAGAAAAGCTTTTGATTCCCTTCAATGGGATTTCATTCAACAAGTGTTGCATGCTCTTAAATTCCCTGACATTTTTGTTAAGTGGATCATGGGGTGCATCACTAGCTCTTGGTTCTCCATCAAAATTAATGGTTCTGTTCATGGTTTTTTTAAAGGCAAGAGTGGACTTCGACAAGGGGATCCCTTGTCTCCCTACTTATTTGTTCTTAGTATGGAGATCCTTTCTCGATATCTGAGGAAGATCTGTCTTCAGCAAAATGTTTCTTTTCACCCTAAGTGCACAAAGCTTGGTCTTACTCATCTAATTTTCGCTGATGATCTTATGATCTTTACAAGGGGTGATGTGCCATCTGTAACTGCAGTCTTGAATACTCTGAATGACTTCTCAAACTGGTCTGGCTTATCTGCTAATACTGACAAGACTGATATATACTTTGGAGGGGTGCATGATGCTATTAAACACCAAATCCTCATGCATACTGGTTTTTCTGAGGGTACCTTCCCTTTCAGATATCTTGGCATCCCTTTACACAGCTCCAGAAACTCGTTTGATAATTATGGTGCATTGATCAACAAGATTCAGACACACTTGCATCATTGGACTACAAATTTCTTCTCTTATGCTGGCAGAGCTCAACTATTGAATTCTGTTATTTTTGGCCTCACTAATTTCTGGTGTGCCACTGCTT